>NC_089847.1:19068047-19105547 GCF_035609145.1 Eleutherodactylus coqui | reverse complement strand
TGTTTACCACTGTTTTGTGTGCGGTTTTGTGAGTAAATCAGGGTTACAGATCCAGCGCGTCCTGTTTGGATGTGACATGCGAAAGTGTAATTGCCACTTCAGTTCCCAGTGATTTGATAGCTTTTTTTCACCTTGGGCAAAGATTCATTTGCTCACCCTAGTTCCATATCTAAAAACTCTGTTCATGACAAAGTGGCTTAGTGATGCCTCCTGTTGGCACCCAGCACCAGGGACACATTCCCACACAGCCTCCCTATGCCACTGAATTGTCAGCAAAGCAGCCCAGTATTGATTATTTTAGGATTTTGCTCATTTCGACTTCCATTGAATTATATGCATAATGAAGGGACACACAATGCTATATAAGTGCAACATTCAGCAAAACTTTGCTGTCAGACAGAGCCTGCAATCATAGTTACTTTTACTTCAATAAGCAGTACTGGAAATGTTCTATCTGCTTTCTCATTGGATTTCTTCATAATTATCAATCACCGTGTGACAGGCAAGGACATAAGCATGCCTTCCCAACTGATAAGACTTTTTGGTTGATTGACGTTAAGTGGTACATTTTAACATCTGTCTTTTACACCAAGTGAACAATAAACACATACAATAAAGTAAAATTATAGTTTCCAAACATCTTTCAATTGCATTGTGTATTCAGCACTCTCGCTTTTTGGGCGGTAATAAGTAAACTTTTTGAAGCTATTGTCTTCAATGAATGTTCTGGTTGATCACCATTTAAAGGGGTTGTCTCGCGAAATCAAGTGGGGTTATACACTTCTGTATGGCCATATTAATGCACTTTGTAATATACATCGTGCATTAAATATGAGCCATACAGAAGTTATTCACTTACCTGCTCCGTTGCTAGCGTCCCCGTCTCCATGGTTCCGTCTAAATTTGCTGGCAGCTTGCTTTTTTAGACGCGCTTGCGCAGTCCGGTCTTCTCCTTTCAGCACGAGCCGCTTCAGTGTGCTCCCCGCTACAGCTCTTCTGCGCATGCGCAGACGAGCTGTCACTGCTCGGGAGCGCGCTGGAGCGGCCATTCTGTACCATCCTCTGTTAGAGGAAGGTGCAGAGCCGCCCAGCTGTCCCGAGAAGCCGCCCAGCTGTCCCGCCATCCTGCCGTCCTGCTGCCCAGGTAAGTGATGGGCCGGGGGGGCTGCCGCTGCGCCGGGGGCTGCGCCGGGGGGGGGGGGGGGGGCTGTCGCTGTGATGGGGGGGCTGTCGCTGTGCCGGGGGGGGCTGCCGCTGTGATGGGGGGGCTGTCGCTGTGATGGGGGGGCTGCCGCTGTGATGGGGGGGCTGTCGCTGTGATGGGGGGGGGGGGCTGCGCCGGTTACCTGCTGCCTGGCGGTGGGTGACTGGTCGGCCGTGTTCAATCCAGGAGTCCGGTCGGCGGCTGCGGGGCGTCTGGTTGTCAGGGAGACACAGCTGGTAGCGTCTCGGGAGCGCGCACGTCGGGCTACAGCAAGCGATGGGAAAAGAGCCGGCGGCCATCTTGGGAAAATTTTTATAAGTTGCTGAAACGCTGGAACTGTAAGTACAAACCAGCTAGAAAAGTCATTTACAGGGGGGCTTAGTAATGTATGCTTAATTAGGGGGACTGGGCAAAAAAAAAAATTCAGTGCTTCCTCGAGACAACCCCTTTAAGAGTTCTTTTGTAAATAGTTTATTTCAGGTGCAAATTACACTTTTGGTACATAATGGGATGGGCTCATTGGCCTCTGTTACCCAGGTTAGAGTTCTCCTTGAAATGTCTTTGGAGGTTTTGACCATTCAAGATAACAAAAACAATCAGTCATACACTGAAGAACCACTTTATTAGGGACTGAGACCCCCACCGTTCAGCAAGCTATCCCCTATCCTGTGGATAACTTGGAATCTTAGTACAACTCCTTTAAATAGTAATTTCCATCTCTGCTTTTCATAGCCGAGATGGGAAACTACTGCCATGGTTACCACCTTTCAGCCGGAGTCTATGGAAAGAGCCAAGAGCTTAGCCATGAGCTGTTTCCATAGTTTTCATTGAAGGGAATGGCATGGCATCCACTTCAATGAGAGCTACGGAAGCAGCGCTCAGCTCTTTCCGTCAGTTGATCGGAACAAAGAGCTGGATTTTCCCATTTTGGCCATCAAAAGCCAAGATGCAAATATCCCTTTAGGGTGCCCATATAAAGTTGATGAAAATGAATGGTTTAAATAGAGATGAGCGAGCACCAAAATGCTCGGGTGCTCGTTACTCGAGCCAAGCTTTTTGTAATGCTCGAGAGCTCGTTTCGAGTAACGAACCCTATTGAAGTCAATGGGAGCCTCGAGCATTTTTCAAAGTGAGTAGAGATGAGCGAGCATGCTCGTCTGAACTTGATGCTTGTTCACACAATAGCCTGCTCGATGTACTCATTACTTGAGCCAAGCACCATGCTTGGGTGCTCGAAAAAATTTCACCCTCTCCTCCCCACATGTTTTCAATGGAGCCGCGGCTGTTGCCGGTGGCTCCATGTAAAAAAATTGTCTGCCGGTACCCCTGAATTGTTTTTCATGAAAGAGCTTTAAACATAAGCTATTCCCTAAAAAACAATCATTTTACTGTAAATAAATAAACTTACCTCTCCGCCGCTGCCGTGTCCCCTGCGGGGATGAAGAACACATCTGCCACGTGTGGCAGATATTTCCTTCATCCCCGCTAGTAAAAAAAAAAATTCCCTGCTGCTACATCTGCCACATCTGTGACAGATGCAGCAGAGAAATTCTTCAATTCCCTACCGCAGCTGTCACACATGACAGCTGTGGTAGAGGATCCTGCTGGCAGCACACCTAAATTGGTTTTCAGGGAAGGGCTTTAAGCATAAGCCCTTCCCTGAAAAACAATAATTTTAGTGTAAAAAAAAAACAACTTACCTGTCTGCCACTGCCATGTCCCCCCGGGAATGAAGAACACATCTGCCGCATGCGGCAGATGTTTCCTTCATACCCACGAGGAAAAAAAATTCCCTGCTGCACCTGCCACATCTGTGACAGATGCAGCAAAGGAATTCCTCATCCCTGTGGGGAATAAAGAATTCCCTATGACAGCTGTCACAGATGACAGCTGCGGTAGAGGATCCTGCTGCCGGCATCCGGTAATTGTTTTTCAGGGAAGGACTTTATACATACGTCCTTCCCTGAAAAACAAGAATAAATGGTGAATTAAATTTAAAAAAAAAGAATACTCACCTTTCTTCAGCTGCTGGGGCTCAGCCACGTCCAGTTGGCTCTTCTCCCTTCACTTCTCTTAGTAGTATTCAGCAGGTGGAGATTTAAAATCCCCACCTGCTGAATGGGCTGTCTCTGATTGGCTGAGGACTGTGACCAATCAGAGGCAGCTCTCAGCTATTGAATGACAGCTGAGATTTGCCTCTGATTGGTCCCTGTGCTCAGCCAATCAGGGAGAGCACTCACGGCAGCAGAATCCTCTACCTCAGCTGTCATATTTGACAGCTGCAGTAGGGAATTGAAGAATTCCTCTACTGCATCTGTCACAGATATGGCAGATGTAGCAGCAGAGAATTCTTTTAACTAGTGGGGGTGAAGGAAACATCTGCCGCATGAGGCAGATGTGTTCTTCATCCCCGCGGGGGTCACAGCAGCAGCGGATAGGTAAGTTATTTATTTACACTAAATGATTGTTTTTCAGGAAAGAGCTTATGTTTAAAGCCCTTCCATGAAAAACAATTCAGGGGTGCCGTCAGACCATTATTTTCAATGGAGCTGCCGGCAGCAGACGCGGCTCCGTTGAAAACATGTAGGGGGTAGAGGGTGAAATTTTTTCGAGCCTCGAGTAACGAGTACATCGAGGAGGCTAATGCTCGAACGAGCATGCTCGCTCATCTCTAGATTTAAACTAAAATGATTGTTCATCAGATGAAATGTAACAATGAACAATTGGTTTCTCCAACCAGTGACACGTAGTCACCGACTGGAAAGAAGTCAGCAACATTCGAAATTTTCATCCATGGTGAAAGAATGTTTCCAGTTAGATCTTTCTTCCACCATCAGATGCCAATGAACATGTATGGCCAGTTTGAATTACTGTGATGGCCAATGCATTTGTGTAACAATTGATTACCTGATGAACATTGATGTAACAGTTGTTCAATCATCAGCCTACTTTGATCTAAGTTCTGTCCTAGGTATTGAGCTACAGAAAATCCAGAAGCGCCACATTCGGACCCAAACAGCACCAAATAAACTCCATTGACTACAATGGGGTGCATATGACCTCCGGCATGTGACACAGCATTTTCCCAGATAAAAAAGAACCTAGGATGTTATGATGAATCTGTCTTGGAGGTTCCAAACAGAATCTTCAGCACAGATGGGATGCTAGCCTTAAGTGTGTGGCCACCTTAAAGGGGTTGTCTCTAGCTGTTTTGCTGCGGGAAGCAGATAGCTCCATACATTGTACAGTGGCCCAGGTTAGTACTGCAGGCTGAGTCCTTTGGAAGTGAATGGGACTCAGCCTGCAGTAACAAACTGGGCCACTGCACAATCCACAGAGCTGTCTGATTCCTGTAGCAAAATAGCTAGAAGTAGGACGACTCCTTTAACCACTCCTATACAGTAAACAACACAACATTGTGTACCAACAAGACCCTAGTTTGGCCTACACTGAGTGCATGAGGCTCCATGTACAAGTTCACGGTGAGAACAGAGCTTTCATGCAGAAGAACATCCAATGTTAGTCTATTCTATATACATGGGACATTAATGGCTCCTTTTTCCTCCAGGTCTTTGTTTTCATGCATTGCCAGCTGGCCTTCATCCAGTCCAAATTGCCTTGAAGTATGGTCTGCGTGGCATGAACCTGCTGCGTGCGGACTCATTAATTCATTGCGTATTTATTCTAAGTTACCAAGGCAGCACAACATCTAAATGAAGGCGTAATAATGTGTACTGACAAATTATCATAGAAATACTAAAATCGTGTTGGTAAGTGCCATTTAGACTTATTTAAGGGTCATTTTGTCTTTTTAGCTTGCCTGGAGCCCTATAGTGTCCCACTTACAGGTGGTTAGCTGGACTTTGACTAGTTATGCCAGGATTCTGGGAAACAAATAGAGATAATAGAATAATCTATCTCATTTTCATTTATATGTGTCACATGCAGAACATTTTTGCACATGACTTACACACTGATGGAAAGTGTCATGTATGTAGACATACAATAGCAAGAGGAGACTTTGTATACATTGGAATTGCATCCAAATTTTTAAGGTCAGTTAAGCCTTTGCAATTCAATTTTAGATTCAGGGTTTCCTAAGGGGTTCTCTCTTTCTGCCGTTATACAATGGCGCCATCTTGTGGCTAGAGCCAGTACTGTGGTATGGGACATGTCGGAGAGGCCCCCGACAACAGAGCGGCTACTAATATACAGTAAGAATACCCTGCCGGACGTCTTCCGACATCGGAGCTGTACAGCCTTCAATCAGAATGTCTTCAGACGTCAGACAGTGGATTGGAAAGGGTTAAAGGTGCTCAAATATATAGTTTTTAATGTAAACTCTCACCAATAATAATAAAGTATGAATCAGAAGCATAACCTAACGTTCCCAAGCCCAGTGCAAAATCTGGACCATGTTCCCCCATCTATCAGGTGCCATTCATGATACTAGTGTGATCGTTCTTGCCACATACAGTACAATCATGGTCGGCAATACATCCCCCTTTAACATGGTGAGATGTACTGCCAATAACGAGTCTTTGCTTGCTCATTGGCTGATTGGGTGCAGCTTCATATGACCCAATGGTTGGGAAAACAAACATTCATAGGAGCATTCTTACCCCATCATTGGGTCATCTAAAAGGGCCTTTAGAGCTGCCTCTATGGTTTTCCTTCTGTAATCTGAAATAATCTCTGTATCTTCTTTTACCTATAATCTTGCCACTTTTCCTCATGGCATATCCCACAAGGAGGTAAGCTCTAATTTTGTACAATGCATTCCCTCTGATCACAGGAAAGAAACATAATGGTATACATCCCCACATTTTCCTTTATCAGCATTTGAATGAATGGGTGACTGTGTAAAACTTCACTGGGCCAATTCCTCAAGAGTGGAGCTGCCATTATTTAGTGACTCTAAGGCCTCTTTCACATGGGCATCGTGTTTTTGGGTGGCCAAACACACGACCAAGAGAAAGCTGCAACCAAGTAGTGGCTAAATCTTGCGTTTTCTCGCCCATTCACGCAGCTGGGTGCACAGACCAGAATTCTGTTGGCCGAGGACAAATCCTTCAACTGGCTCAATAGAGCCAGCTGACATGGTTTAGCAGCGCTAGCCGCTGCTAAACTCCCTCCCCCTCCCTCTGCCGGCAGCTTCCATAGAAGCCTATTGGAGCTGCTAGCAAACGGAAGGGGACAAAGAAGGAGCCGCTACTAAACTCCCAACCCCTCCCACCCCCTCCTGCCCCCTCACTTTTCCAGCAGCTCCCATAGTCTTCTATGGGAACTTCTATTGCCGGGAGCTGCCGGCAAAAGGAGGGGAAGGGAGTGGGAGCTGCTGCTAAACCCCCTTCCCTTTGCCAACAGATCCCATAGGCTTCTATGGGAGCTTCTGGCTAATCGCGGCGAAAAGATAGGGCAAGACCTATCTTTTCAAGCCATGTGTAAAAATGGTCGCCAGAATCGGCAGCGTATGTGCTATCTTTTACGACCAACCGATTGTATGCGCCTAAACAACGCCCATCTGAATGGATTTAATGATATCCAATGCTTCGGATGGTCACGCCCAACGTTTTATCGCGGCAACATAGCCATGATAAAACACTCGTGTGAATACGGCCTTATCATTTAAAGGTGCCCTAAATGGGAGACCCCCTTTCATGGTGTCCATGTGACAGGATAAATCATACAGATAAAGGCTGTCTTGATTAGAGATGAGCGAACGTACTCGTTTAGGGCGATTTCGCAATCGAGCACCGCTTTTTTCGAGTACCTGGCTACTCGGGCGAAAAGATTCAGGGGGCGCCGGGGGTGAGCGGGGGTTGCAGAGGGGAGTGGGGGGGAGAGAGAGAGAGCTCCCCCCTGTTCCCCACTACTAACCCCCGCTCCACCACGCCACCCCTGGCACCCCCCGAATCTTTTCACCCAAGTAATAATAATAATAATAATAATCAACTTTATTTGTATAGCGCCATCATATTCCGCAGCGCTTACATAGACAGGGGGGGATACAGAAAGACAAAAGTACAAACATTACAGAACCATGGTTACATAGTAATCAATTGATGGAAACAATAGGGGTGCGGGTCCTGCTCTAACGAGCTTACATACTGCAAGTAATGGGGTGATACAGAAGGTAAAGGGGCTGGAGATGTGCACGGTATGGCGAGGTGGAGAGTGAAGGGGTGATATACTGTACACATAGACAATGGTCAGACATTTAGCCATGTGACGGCAGAAACAGTATGACAGCAGGAGCGGTTTATGATGGCTAGCAGGGATTGCAGTCAGTAGGTCAGGGAGCATGTTATCAGGCGGAGTACAGAGGGGTTTGTTTAGGGAATGCGGTATGCCTCCCTGAAGAGGTGCGTTTTTAGAGCACGCCTGAAGTTCTGCGAGTCCTGGATTGCTCGGGTAGCCTTTGGTAGTGCGTTCCAGAGGATCGGTGCTGCTCTGGAGAAGTCTTGGAGGCGGGAATGAGAAGTTCGAATTAAAGGGGCGCTCAGTCTGGTTTTGTTAGCAGAGCGGAGAGCCCGGGCTGGTTGATGGATTGAGATGAGGGAGGCGATATAGGGGGGCGCTGCACTGTGGAGGGCTTTGTGGATGAAGGTGGCGAGTTTAAATTGAATTCTGTATTTAACAGGCAGCCAGTGCAGTGACCGGCACAGGGCAGAGGCGTCCGAGTAGCGGCTGGACAGGAAGATGAGCCTGGCTGCCGCATTCAGGATGGATTGAAGAGGGTAGAGTCTGGTGAAGGGGAGGCCGATCAGCAACGAGTTGCAATAATCGAGCCGGAAGTGGATGAGGGCAACAGTAAGCGTTTTTAGCGTGTCCACAGTGAGAAAAGAGCGGATTCTTGCGATGTTCTTGAGGTGCAGCTGACATGTTCGGGCCAGAGATTGGATGTAGGGGGTAAAAGAGAGATCAGAATCGCATATGACCCCAAGGCAGCGGGCATGTTGTCTAGGAGTTATGGTAGCGCCACACACTGAGATGGAGATGTCAGGATGAGGTCGGTTAGTAGAGGGTGGAAATACCAGCAGGTCAGTTTTAGAGAGGTTTAGTTTTAGGTAGAGAGAGGACATGGTGTTAGAGACAGCGGACAGACAGTTAGTGATATTTTGGAGTAAAGGTGCAGAGATGTCACGGGAAGAGGTGTATAGCTGGGTGTCATCAGCATACAGGTGGTATTGGAGGCCAAATCTCCTGATGGTTTGTCCAACAGGGGCTGTGTAGATAGAGAAAAGAAGGGGGCCGAGGACAGAGCCCTGGGGGACCCCAACAGCAAGGGGAAGAGGAGGGGAGGTAGAGCCAGCAAAGGAGACACTGAAAGAGCGGTCAGATAGGTAGGAAGAGAACCAGGAGAGGGCAGTGTCCTTTAGGCCAACGGAGCATAGCAAACTGAGGAGGAGTTTGTGGTCAACAGTGTCAAATGCTGCGGAGAGGTCGAGGAGGATCAGTAGGGAGTAATCGCCCCTCGATTTGGCTGTCAGTAGGTCATTGGATACCCTTGTAAGGGCAGTTTCTGTTGAGTGTTGAGGTCGAAAGCCAGACTGTATGGGGTCTAGGAGAGAGTGCTCTGATAGGTAGCTTACAAGGCGGGAGTAAACCAGCTGTTCTAGTAGTTTGGAGATGAAGGGGAGGTTTGAGATGGGTCGGTAGTTGGCAGCATCAGTCGCATCCAGAGTCGGCTTCTTTAGCAGTGGGGATATGATGGCGTGTTTGAAAGAAGAGGGAAAGATGCCAGAGGTCAGAGAGAGGTTGAATATAGTGGTGAGATGGGAGATGACCACTGGGGAGAAGGAACGGAGGAGGTGTGAGGGGAGGGGGTCGCTAGCGTAGGTGGTGGGGCGAGCAGAGAAGAGCAATTTGGAGACTTCTTCCTCTGTCGCTGGTCTGAGTACAGACAGTGAGCAGGAGCTAGATGCAGTGCTGACAAGACTAGGGTCAGGGCTAATCTGGGGTTGGGAAGTTATTTCCTGACGGATGTCATCAATTTTCTTTTTGAAGTAAGCAGCCAGCTCTTCGGCACTGAGATCCGTCACCGGGGGCTGTGGTTTAGGGCTGAGAAGGGAGTGAAAAGTATCAAAGAGCCTTTTAGGGTTGTGGGATAGTGAGGAGACTAGAGAGGTGAAATAGACTTGTTTGGCGTGGTGGAGGGCAAGGTTGTAGGTTCTAAGCATGAATTTGTAGTGGAGGAAGTCTGCGGACGTTTGCGATTTCCTCCACAGCCGTTCAGCACTTCTAGAGCACCGCCGGATGAAGCGCGCTTGAGGCGTGAGCCAGGGTTGCCGAGGTCTACATCGGATGGCTCGGGTCCTTGGGGGCGCCGCTTCATCCAGGGCATGTTTGAGAGCGGTGTTGTAGTGAGCGGCAGCCAGGTTGGGGCAGGTGAGGAGAGAGATAGGGGACAGAGAGGACTGTAGGGATTCAGCAAAGTTCTGGGTGTGAATGGCCTTAAGGTTCCTGTAGGTACTGTAGGTAGGTGGGTCTGGAGAGATGTTAGGGAGCGTGACAGAGAAAGAGAGGAGGTTATGATCCGAGAGCGGGAGAGGGAAGTTAGTGAAGTTGGAAGCAGAGCAGAGCCGGAGGAAGACCAGATCAAGAGTATTGCCATCCCTGTGAGTGGGAGAGGCTGTGAGTTGAGAGAGACCAAGGGAGGAGGTGAGTGAAAGAAGCTGAGAGGCAGATGGGGAGTTGGGGTCATTAGTGGGGATGTTAAAATCACCTAAGATGAGGGTTGGAATTTCACAGGATAAGAAGTGGGGGAGCCAGGCAGCAAAGTGGTCCAAAAACAGGGGCGCAGCACCTGGGTAGTCAGTTACTCGAAAAAAGCGGTACTCAAGTGTGAAATCGCCCTAAACGAGTACGTTCGCTCATCTCTAGTCTTGATGAAATAACCCAAATTTCAAGTTATCAGATCTACAGCAAAGTAGCTCGACTGGCTTGCCAACAAACATCCGTTGTTTTGGAGAGACGTGTATTAGTTTGTAAACACGATAATTCCATTGAGCATTGTGATGAGCTCAGACCTCGAAATGGCGAGCCAGCCAGGATGTTGACACTTAACTGCGTTATTCTAAAAGTTCCAACATCTGATTAACACACATCAAAATGATCCATTGTTTGCCTTATCTCTGATAGTTCAATGAAGAATAACAACATCGTGCCCCATTGAGTGTTTGCAGCATCGTTATCTCCTAATTATAATTGTGCTAAAATATTTATAAACGAATTATGTTGTTAGACACACTCTTTATTTTTCGGTTCATGTATCAATATCAGCTCATAAAGATGATTACCAGGGATACAGCTCTTGTTTGGATGAAATTGCCTCAAAGGACCTTGCCCAGATCACAAAAACTACTTGTTCTACATGCTTTTGTGCGTAAGTCATTATTTTTATCACACTGCAGGGTTACAGCATAGGTAAAATAAAACAAGAGAAATTCTGCCCTAAATCCCCAAAGTGACTAAAATCAATTTTCAAATGCAAATGAAGATGGCATAGGTGAGGTTGTTTTATACGCCATAAATTGCTTGTCTACGGTTTGATCTAATAGTCGCATAAACAAGAAGGATTGGTATCAGAGAACTGCATTAGAGTCACAAAAAAAAGTTTTATGCTTCTTAGGAAGCTTATGACAATAAGTCTGAAGTCAAATAAAAATCTTCTTGTTCTTCGCCAACCGTTCGTTGACGGAACAAAGATGGATTGGAATATATTGGAGAACTCACTCAGAACGAGAAGGTTAGGAAAGGGGGGAATACATTTTCAAAAAGTGTCGGAAACTCTTTTGTAAGGCCAACTCAACTGGGAATGCTGGTTGGCCATCAAGATGGCAACCGGTGGGATTCATGAAGTTGTCACCCAGCTTGTGGGGAGTATACTACTACCATATATAGCTATTGTAGATTCGGGACTAGAGATGAGCGAGCATGCTCGTCCGAGCTTCGAGCATATTCGAAGTACTCGTTACTCGAGCGAGCACCACGTGGTCCTCGGCTGCTCGGGAAAATGGAGCTCTGGGGGAGAGAGAGAGATATGCAGGCAGCTACCGGTCAGCATGGAAAATGCTCGAGTCGCCCATTGACTTCAATGAGGTTCGTTACTCGAATAGAGCTCTCGAGCATTACAAAAAGTTTGGCTCGAGTAACGAGCACCCGAGCATTTTGGTGCTCGCTCATCTCTATTCAGGACTCTGGGGAATCTAGATGGCAAACCATGTTGAACCTGTTATGGGAACCAATATTATGGGCATTTACTACAACCCCTAGGACAATCTTCAAATTGGTCACTACAACCCTTGAATCTAATTCTTGACAGTTGGTAAGATTAAAGTGCAACAAAAACTTAAAATCTTGATTTTGCCTGGAGTGAAGTCATCTAAAACAAGTCTGATCTACATGGTCTCCATTGATGGAGATTGTTACGACCTGAGTGGTAACTTGTGTACTCCCTGCCATGAGTTAATTCCTGCACTGGTTATTCTGTGGGTCATGGTAACCACTGCTCAAGAGCTGAGCTTCAACAGTTGTAGTCTACAAAGACAACAATGGACCTGCTGATTTGGGGCATATGTTAAAGTCCTTTTACACGGGCCAATTCTTGGGCCAAATTTAAATGCGCGGATTGACAAATCATTTTCATCTGTGTTTGTCTAGACTTTGAGGATTGGTGTCTTCACTTCAGGCAAAAGCTTGATTTTCAGCACTTTCCCAAATTAAAAGTATTTAAGTGAACAAAATGCACAGGCATGACTTAAACACTGTGAGGTCAATCATTAACTAAAGAGAAGCAATTGAAAACACAACTTTTACATAGGCTGATATCACCATTAAACCAGTGCTGATCATTGAGATCAGTGCTCTTTTAGCTGGCCTTTTACACCGGTGAATATGGGGACGAATGATCATTCATTTTCATTCACTTGGATTTTTTTTTGTTTTGGGAGGTGGCTTTTATCAGAAGTAGTTAGGCTGCCTTCACATCTGCACTGGAGCCTCCGGTCAGAGGTTCAGTCACAGATCTGGCACAAAATACCAGAGGAAATAACACAGCATACAGTGAAATCGAACAGACCCCATGATGGTCAATGGGGACCATTCGACACTGTCTGGTTCAGTCATAACTGGGGAAAACGGAATCCCTGCCACAAATGTTAAAACAACCTCACTGGCACTTTGTTGAAGAAGCAAAGGGTGCCACTACATGGAACTCCAAAGGTATGGTGTCCACAAGGTATTATTATTCTTGGCCAGCAATGTAGCAGTCACATGATGGACCCACGGGCAACCAGAGGTTTAATTCTTCAATACAGTGCTAGTAGCTACTTGGGATACAAGTGAAATCCACCCCACAGTGGATGGTTTTTGGCAGCACCTCCTCTGGTCACATGGGGAGATGTGCAGCCAACAACAGTAATTTATTCAACCACACAAAAGTTGCAACTAGCCGAAACATGAGTATTTCCCCATTTGTTGGCTGATTGGGTGCAGCTTCCCACTTGTCGACAATTGGACAAACAACCATTCCTCCTTATTTTTGGTAATCTGTATATGTGCCACACCCTATGAGCTCACCAAATTGTTGAGGCGTCAGCGGGGCAAAAGACTAATTTCCTTTTGCCTTACTGATAATTCCAGTAGTAGAAGTGGCAGTTGTAGTTATACGCTAGCCTACTAAAGTAATTGGTCACCTGAGCAAGAATCCAAAGTAGGCCTGAGTTTGCTGTGGTACCGTTATGGTCTGGAGATGTGTTACGTGGCATGGTCTTGGTCTGTTGGTTGCAGTGGTAAGAATCATGAACATGGAGGTGAACCCTGACACTCTAGACAATAATGTGCAGCTGACAATGTGGCAATACTCTGGGAATGGTCGGCCATACTTCCAACAAGACAACGCACCTTGTCACAATTTCAACACTGTTTTATGTTAGTGTGAAGCTATGGATGTTCCACAATTTGGGCTAGCCTACACAAACCTCAACATCTTTGGGTAATGTCGGGTCAGGAAATATGAAGTGTCCGTTTTTCTTTGAGAGAACTCACCAGATGTTTGCAGGATGAATGGGGGGAAAACCAGCTAAAGTGTATCAGATGTTAGTAGAATGCATGCCACAAAGAGTGTATCGTGTCATTAGGGTCAAAGGAGGTTCTATGACATTGTACATACCTTACAAAAGTAAACCTAGTATATCTGGGTGCACAGGATACCGTATCGTATTGAGGTGAGGGGACTTTGCGTTCACGGTTTTATTTGACATACTATTGTCTTTTGCCTGATTCGCTTCCACTCCCCTTCCAGATCCTTCGTTTCAATTAGTTCCAGTCACATCTTTCGGTTGAAGCAATTTTGCGTGACACAGTGCCTCTCCGCCGGGAAATCTACGTGAAAACCGGCCCTTCTGTTTGCCAAATTCTTGGAAAGCTTCTGCCATCCTAACACCCAGCTTGAGATGACAAGTGCTAACCTGCTTCCAGGCGCCATCTCCAGAGTGTGTATTTATGATGTATGGCGAGGACTCATCCCCTGCTTACACCACTGAGCAGAGCTTTTCATTATTCATAGGCAGAGATTTTAGACTAAGTATCACAGCTGCAACCTGGAAACACTCGGCAGTAATGTGACGGATATTATACGCCTGTCGCAGGTGTGTGCGCCGCATAGAAGCCTCAGCTGGAAATCCAGGGCTGATGGGGCATGATGGCACTAACTTGGAGTGTGAACCGGATGCTGAGAGCTCAGGAGAGACGTCTGAAGACAACAGAATGCTAAAGCTAATGCATCAAATATAAAGCCTCTCGTTAAACTGGTTGTCCAGCACCCTATTATGGATGACCTATTAACCTCAGGATTGGTCTTCAGTAGTTGATCGGAGGGGGTCCGCTGCTCAGGATCCCCACCGATCAGCTGGCAGTGCAGAAAGAGATGGAAGCAGACAACTCCGTCAACTTTGTAGCCGCCCAATTTAGATACATTTTCCATTGTATTCAATGCAATACCAACCCGGGCCCCTGCAATATGGACAGAGTTGACTGCTTCCGTCTCTATCTGTGCCAACTAGTGGACCTGCCAAACAGGTGATAAGAAGTCCCGAGTGGCACCATCAACCATCCTGAAGCTAGGTCAGAAAAGCTATCTTTTCTCCTTAGGGAGAGCAGTGAGTGAGGAGACTTAAAAGGCCATTCATGCTCCTCTGGGTAATATGCAAATAAGGGAGATGGAACAATACCTCCGCAGCGCCATCTATTGGATGGCAGCATTCCAATACAATCCAAGACTGGTCATTAATTACTTGGAGACCCATTTAAACACAATTTTTTGTCAAAGGCCTGATAAAGTGTTATGATCTGAAGCCGCCATCTTGCCTCACGTCTCTCCGCTGGTAGCCATAGTGTGTGCTCTCCTTATCTCCATAGTAGACTTCCAGACTTCTGGACTTCCAATTCCGACTTCCAATAAAATCAATAGAAGTAAAAATAGGGTTCTCTAATTTGGCCTCCTTGAACAACAGTGGCCGCCCAATGTTTAGCACAGCTGCTCGGAATCAGCGGGGCCCAAGGTTTGAATCCCCATCAAGGTCAGATTCAAACCTAGAACTCCAGCACTGCAGAACAGCAACACTAAGCCAACACACCTGTCCGCTGCTCAAAGCAAAGAGACAATTTTTGGCATTGTGTTTTTTTTTTCTGATGAAGCTTACCATGAGAGATAAATAATGTGTTACTTTGATAGATCGGAATATTGCGGATGCAGCGATGCCAAATATGATTCAGGTTTTTTTTGTTTTGATTTTTTTATTACAAATATGGGAAAACGTTTTTTTTTTACGTATAATACCTTTTCTTTTTTCTAATAATGAATAAAACTTTTTAAAACTCATAGTCCCTTAGGGGACTTGAACTTGCAACTATTTGATCACTCACAGAGTATAATACAATATCAAAGTATTGCTTTATACTGTGTTCTGACAGGCAGTCTATCAAATCACACCACAGGCATTGCTTGATAGGCAATCAGCCTTGGCAGCCCTGGAGACCCCCAGCTGCCATCATACTGAGCGGAATCTCACAATCTCATCTTGGGGGGGGAGGCATTCAAGACAGCAGAATACTGATCAGGACATTTAACCCTTTGCAATCTCATTTTGGATTCAGGGTTTCCTAGGGGGCTTTCTGTTTCTGCCATTATACAATGGCGCCATCTGCTGGCTAGAGCCAGTACTGCGGTATGTTACATGCTGGAGAGGCCCCCCGACAACAGAACGGCCAGTAATATACAGTAAGAATACCCTGCCGGACGTCCTCCGACATCGGAGCTGTACAGCCTTCAATCAGAATGTCTGAAGACGTCAGACAGTGGATTGGAAATGCTGCATTTAAAAGACTTAGGGTGCTTTCACACGACAGTTTTTATGTTCAACCTAAACAGCCTCGATCAGCGTACATGCTAATTGGGGCTGTTGCGGGCAGGTGTAAGGTGGGGAAGACAGCCAGCACTCACATTGCATGGATTGAAAAGCACCAAATTGTCACAAAGTTTATAAAAAGAGACGCACGCAGGCCAGGAAACTGTCAGTAGAAGAGGTAGGTGCTCCACGATTTAGGCTTGATGCGCAAAGATTCACATAGATGTACCAAAATGGAATTTTTTTTTTTCACTTTGCTCAACATTTATGCTGCTTAGTTGCAACAAAAAACGCACAAATGTGCCAGAATGACATAGCTCTACAGACCGCGCTCAAAATTTACCTTGGGTGCCGAAAGATCAGAAAAAAATGTTTATTGGGCACCACTTATTTATATAAATTCCAGGTAAGTAGGTGCTGAACAACCCAAACATGTAGGGATGAGCGAGTATACTCGCTAAGGCACTACTCGCTCGAGTAATGTGCCTTAGCCAAGTATCTCCCCGCTCGTCCCGAAAGATTCGGGGGCCGGCGCGGGGCGGGGAGCTGCGGGGGTGAGCAGGGAGGAACGGAGGGGAGATCTCTCTCTCCCTCTCTCTCTCCCGCCCGCTCTCCCCTGCTCCCCGCTGCGACTCACCTGTCAGCTGCGGCGGCCCCCGAATCTTTAGGGACGAGCACAGCGATACTCGGCTAAGGCACATAACTCGAGCGAGTAGTGCCTTAGTGAGTATACCCGCTCATCCCTAGTAACTAAATATCAATTGGAACACGAAAAAAGAAGCATGCATAAACAGATTGGCAAACTAATCGCTATATAGAAAACACATTAAAGGCATTTAAAAAGGAGCACGCAAAGCATACAACCATAGGGCTTATTCAGATGGGCGTATATCGGTCGGATTTTCACGCCCGGCTGATATACGCTGCAAGGGGAGGAGGTGGGACGGGAGGGGAGCAGTGCACTGAGCTCCCAACCCCTCCCCACCCCTTGCCACTGCTTGCAATGGGGGGGCATGACAGGGCGGAGCTAACTTCCGTCCCCTCCCATTGCAAACAGTGGCAAGGGCGGAGAGAGGGCTAGCTCCCGGTTCGTCCTACCTCCTCCTCTTGCAGAGAGGGGCAGCGTATACCGGCTGGGCGTGAAAACCCGACCGATATATGCCTGTCTGAATAAGCCCTTAGGGCTTACTCACACGAGCATAGGTGTTTTTACGTGCACCCGCCGGCGCCGTGAAAACGCATAAATGGAAGCGCAAATCTGCCATTTGTACACCCGTTCAGATGGCCCGGCATGTATACGCTGAGCCCGGAATTCTGTTGGGTGGGAAAAACAGTTTAGCTCTGCTAAACTGCCTCCCCCCTTTCTGCCCCCTTGCCGGTTAGCTAGTGTGCTAAGCTCCAGTCCCCTCTCCGCCTCTTGTTGGCTGCCACGACCAGTAGGCCTCCGCCAGCAGGGGGTCGTCTCTCGATTTTCCTAGCAATTGCTGCGGTTAGAGCAACGTGGGCCGGGACAGCTTCTGACAAGCGTGCAGCATGACCAAAAAGTGCGAGTCGTCTCCTTGTTATTGTTTCTGTGATTGAACCCAGCCCCGTGCAAGCCTGTATCTCACTGTTTCTGATGAGGTCGCTGCTAAACTCCCTCCCACCTCCTTTCTCCAGCAGCTCTCATAGGCTCCCATAAGAGTCTATGGAAGCTGCCACCGTATTTCGGCCAGAAGAAAGTTCCTGAACTATCTAACTTAGTTACAACCATATCCCACTGCGGATGGCGCTGTTTTAGCTTCTGAGCCAGCACCATCTACAGCCGTATATGTATAGCCCTTCGCGCTAGCTGCTGCCTTCCCATGACCTACATGGAGTGGGAAGGGATTAGAGAAGACCGCCCATACCCTCTGATCACTGGCGATCACTACATAGCTTTACATCTGCATCCCCACTGACTTTATCACACCTCTTCTATTCTCTTTAAACCCCCCCACCCCCACCATCACCACCGATGCTTTGAATCTGTCAAGTAGGCGGTCCCCCTACTCATTGGGTGACATCCCTGAGTGGAGAAAACATGACCCATTGATAGTGAGTGGAAGAGACCGCCCACTTGACAGATTCAAAATGCCGGGAGTCAAATCAAACAGAGGTCGATGTAAAGAAATGGATGGCATTCAAAGAAACAAAGAGATGCAATAGTCAGTGTGAATGCAGCTGTAATGCTATGCAGCCATCTCTACTGATTAGTGGACATGAAAAGTCCAGGTTGTACAGGATCATAAAGACACGGCTGCTCTCTTCCAGAAACAGCACCCCACCTGGTTGTGTCTGGTATTGCAGTTCTACTCCATTGAGCTTAATGGATCTGACCTGCAATCCCACACACAACCTGTGGCCAGGTGTGGCAGTGTTTCAGCCAAGTTTTTCAAATGCTTTTCAACCCCCTTTGCCAGTGTTTAACCATAAGGACATTTCCATTATATTGAATGGATAATATATGTAAACGCATAGCAAAATACAAGAAAAGTCGCAAACACCAAGGCTACTGTTCCAAAAGGCTCCAAATCAATGATTGTTGTGACGGTCGTGCACTGCGTAGGTTATGAAGGGCGCATTACGTGGATCACTTTCTGGCCGACACGTACTTGTTGCAGACAGAGTATCTACAAGAGGTCCTTGCACCTATCAGTCAAGTCCGGAGGAGGCCGCCTGGCGCATTGTAATGTACCGTACGTCTTCTGAAACAGCTGATCCTTGCAAAGCGAATACATTTATTCACAGACAATCTGAGACATCCTCGTCATCTTCAGAGTCCTCTTAACCCTCCGCTGTGCTGAGACGATCATTCTTCAGCGCCTGGTGACCTTCATGTAATGCTTTTACGGAAAAGTATACTCCAGTAATTACACTGGTCTCAGGCCTTGTAGAATTTTCAAGGGTGAGTAAGTGCCAGAAAACTCACGGACTAGCAGGGAACTAATGAAAAAGTCTGTAATTTTGCTCATTCTCTACACATATACAACATAGGGTGTGACAAAGGATGTACAGCAGTGTCATACAGGGGGTGGGCAAAAATATGGAAACACCATACAGAATGCATGCCTTAAATTACATGGCATTATACATCATATTTCAATAAGACATATAGAGACCGATTTTAAGTGGAGGTAATATGACACAGATGCTGCCTGGTATCAGTGAACATCTGCCCAAGCAACAAGGTTCCAAGCAACCTGCCCAAGCAGCAAGCTGCTGTTACCAGATGGCTCCTAAAACCACCCAGAGCAGGGCAAGAGGTGAAGTAAACACAAATTTGTTGGGAAAGCTCTCAGCCAAGCAGGGGTCAAAAGGGCAGCTCAGTGCTAATGATCAGAAGCCAATGCATTTCATATGGTGTTTCCATATTTTTGTCTACCCCCTGTATATCAGATGTTCTGAACAAAGGAAAACCTACATAATAGTAGAGGCGGGTGACAAAAAGACATCAATAGATGAATACAAGGGAAATACAGAAACTCCATGTGAGCAGATTTTTGCATCTTCCATCTTAATTTCCATTATTTGTTTTTCACATTTTTCACATTTTTTAAATTCATCAAAGCTGAAGAAAGTTCTATCTGCTGTACATTAGACTACCTCTCTGTGTTACACAGACTTGTTTGAGGACACTCATACTAACACACAATCAATCATATAACTGTAGCTAAAAACTCAAGGCAGGGCAAGAATTACAAGATTGTAAGGTAGTAGCAAGGATGTAATGGGGACATATTTATGGTGACGGAGATAGCCTTTAAGGGAACCTGTCATGTCCCCATGTTAGTGGGGCGGGTTGCATAGCTTTACAGCTGCAGCCATACTCAATCCAACAATGTCTTTCTTTTTTTAATACTCCACCCTATTACCACATTCAGGCTATGTAAAATGTCTCCCAGTCCTCTGAATGTGTCAAATGGGCGGTCCTAACTGCTAACTGTTAATCAAGTCTGACATCACCCACTGAGAACAGTGGGGACCACCCAACTGGCACCAAATCTAAGAAGAGCCCATACCGGAGAATGAGGATGAGTATAAACAAACGAAAAACATTATTGGCGTGGGCCGGGCTACAGCAGCTAAGCTATGCAGCTAACCCGGCTGATAGTAGGACATCACAGGTCTTCTTTAAAGGGTCAGTATTACTTTATAGACTCTCCAGTACAAATGAGCTAACTTTTCAAAAGTTTGGTTTGCTGAATTGCATCAAAAAGCTCAGTTAGTTCCGAATTAGTTCAAACTGAACCAAGAGTTCATAAATCCCCTAGAACTACTATTGAACACTTTCTAGAAGGGTGGTGATGCTTTTTTTCCTGTGGCTCAGTGGTTAGCACCATTTCCTTGCTACACCGGGGTCCTAGGTTCAAATCTGACCAAGATAAGATGTTGTCCTTGGTCAGATTTGAATGTAGGGCCCCAGCAATGCAAGCAAAGTTGAGCCACCATGCCCCCTCCGCCGCCGCCCCTCAGCAAATGTATGCCCCTTATTAATAAAGGTGATTATTATGAAGAAAACCCCCACATAAATGCTAAAAAAATAATACATGTCTACATACTCACCTAATCCTGCAGACTGCACTCCCCCATCTGGCTTCTTCAGGTTCTCTGCTCACCTCTCAGTCCAATGGTCACATCTATCTAAGCACGTGACCTCTATGACCAATCACTGCTCTTGATGTTACTGAAACTGGGGATTGGCTGCTGCAGCCAATTGGAAGTGAGCAGAGACATTGGCCATTACTTTCCCACAAAGCTGAGGTAGTGATAGTTCGTTCAGCTGGTGGAAAAGCCCTTTGTGTATATGTACAGGGGGTGGACAAAAATATGGAAACACCGTACAAAATGCATGTCTTACGTTACATGGCATTAAAAACCATATTTCAATAAGACATGTAGAGACTGATTTTAAGTGGAGGTAATATGACACAGATGTGAACATCTGCCCGAGCAACAAGGTTCCATTAGTCAGGGGTTTGAGCTACTCAGCTGCTGTTACCAGCTGGCTCCTCAAACCACCCAGAGCAGGGCAAGAGGTGAAGTAAACACAAATTTGGCAGGAAAGCTCTCAGCCAAGCAGGGGTCAAAAGCGCAGCCCAGTGCTAATGATTAAAATCCAATGCATTTCAGTGTTTCCAAATTTTTGTCTACACACTGTGTACATGCATACAGTCCCCCATTCCTCCGCGATGACTCTGTAAGTCCAGGATTCTCTATTAGGAGTACTCTGGCACCCTTACTATATTATGTCTTGCTCATGATATTACCTCTGGGAACATAACACATCTAAACACTCGTTCCTTCGTGATCTTTTAGGCGTATTTCAATAAGCCTGTTGACTCTCTTGGCATGATTATCGCTTCGCACCAATTGTAGAGACTAATCAAGATGATCTCCTTTACCGCTAAGTCTCCTATTTACTTATGCATTATTGACTGCCACCGGTTAGTGAGAGCACAATATTTACCTGCGAATGTGAAATGTGCCTCAAGCAGACTGATTACAGCCAGACAGGTGTTAGGGATGTCTCGGAGCTTATCTGGAAGCTTCTGCCAGGAGTCATTATCTTGTCAGTCCTAATATCTCTCTTTTTTTCAGTTGCATCCAAAATAAAAAAAATAAAAAATTAGGAAATTGCATGTAAATTGCCGTCACTGTCAGGATATGGCAGGAGATATCAAGTTGGATAAGGAAGATTAAGATGGGATTTCTTCAAAGTGCAAGATGTTTTCTTTTTTTTCCTTTGCCCGTCTTGTCATGCCTTGGATAACTCCTTAATACTATCCTTGGCATGGCGATTATTGGACAATGAGAATTACCGGTCATTGTTTCAAATCTTGCCATTTGGCAGACTCGTACAATTCATTCCATTTAGTTTGGCTGGGACTGAGAAATGTGTCGTAGAGAGATAAAATTCACGCTTCTTACGTGGGCTGAAACGCATTGAACATACGAAGCGCGCTCTTATAAATAAAATATTCCGCAGTTGCAGGTTCCTGCCGTTCCTTTCTTTCAGCCACAAAAGAATTTGCATAAAATGTTCAGAAGTTTTAAAATCTTATTCTAGTTTCTACAGCTGTCAGGCTCATTTACCTCCCGGGTTTTGGCCTAATTTGTGTCGTGGGAAACAGACTTTTTCCTACGCAACTTTATCCAATTGCTTGTTCGGCCCACAGTTTTTTCCTGCTGGCCTCGCGCACTCTCGGCTCAGCTCATGAAAGTGCTTTGAATAGGGAGTTGGGAGAAAGTAGTGTATGGGAATAAATCATATTCCAGAAGATTTCACTGATCTGCTCCAGATTGGTTATAATGAGAAGCGTCATGCATGAATATATGCATTTGAACTCACGGATGCTATCCGTCAGCCCCCATACCCTTCTGCTTCATTGACAGGAAGTACAATACAGTTATACTGACTATGACACACCAATTACATGCATACCCCTCCCAATATCATACCAACTCATGATTGGCCTAGTATGTAACGACGTTGATGATTAACATATTGGTTATAATGAGAAGCGTCATGCATGAATATATGCATTTGAACTCAAGGATGCTATCCGTCAGCCCCCATACCCTTCTGCTTCATTGACAGGAAGTACAATACAGTTATAGTGAATATGACACACCAATTACATACATACCCCTACCAACATCATACCAACTCATGATTGACCTAGTATGTAACGGCGTTGATGATTAACATATGTTTACGCCCCAGGTGTATGTTGCTATGTGAACATGTAATTCCTATATACCCAAGTAGTATAGACTTTATTAATCTTCCAATATGAACCAAGGAATCCAAGGGAGGAGATAAGGAGCACCCCCCCCCCCCCCTCTTATGAGCAGTGGGTATCCCAGGCCTTTCTCATAAGAAACTCATCTCAGGACCTCGTTAAGTCTTGGGAATTGTGTGTAGGAGTGTATTGCAGATACCAGCAGAAGAATGCAACACACACAGTGTACAGTATTGAACCCGTTAACCGTTTCACTGCTAGCTATTTTCTATGAAGGTTGATATATGAATATATATATATGTTTGCATAGGCTGATTTAAGAAACACATTTATATTTTTATTACTACAGCAGTAGCTTATCTACCCTGCGAAGAAAAGGATCGGCATGTCAGAACCCATCAGTCCGATTCTAATTTAACCCTACATTTGCCGACAGGGTAAATTGGGAAACCCCAATAGACATAGGAGGGCAGGGTGGAAAAAAAGCACATGAATTCTGCCATTTTTTCACAGCATTCGCTATACGGTAGAAATGACATGCTAGCCTTTCTCTGTGGGTTGGTACGATTGCAAAAATACCAAAATATTCTGTATTTTTTTTAGGTTTTTACTTTTTTTTTTTTTTTACAATAAAACCCTTTTTAAAAAAAGATGTATTTTTTTGGATTGCTGCATACTAAGACCCAGAATTTTTTATGTCCCTTGGAAGGACTTGCGTGAGGGCCTGTTTTTTGCATGATGAGCTATAGTTTTATTTGGTACCGTTTTGGGCTACATATGACTTTTTTGAAATCCTTTTTACTGCGTTTTTTTAGTTGGCAAAATGAACAAAAAAACATTTGGTCTATTTTTTTAGTCAGATCATTGCAGGGGATTAATCGGGCACGTGTGACGCTTAATAGGTAGAGATGAGCGAGTATACTCGCTAAGGCACATTACTCGAGCGAGTAGTGCCTTAGCCGAGTATCTCCCCGCTCGTCTCTAAAGATTCGGGGGCCGGCGCGGGTGACAGGTGAGTTGCGGCGGGGAGAGAGGGAGAGAGAGAGGGAGAGAGAGATCTCCCCTCCGTTCCTCCCCGCTCTCCCCGCCGCTCCCCGAATCTTTAGAGACGAGCGGGGAGATCCTCGGCTAAGGCACTGCTCGCTGGAGTAATGTGCCTTAGCGAGTATACTCGCTCATCTCTAGTAATAGCCATGTTTTGAAGTTTGTTACTAAGAGGGGAGGTTAGTGTTACGCATGTAGATTTGGAGAAAGATGTTGGTGAGATTTCAGCATGTGGGCCTTGGCAGTTTAGGGGGGATAGAATGGGGGTTGTGTTCGTTGGGGGCTGCGCAGACTTAGGTTTAAGCCGTGCTGGCTGTGGCAGGTGGGGGGTCCTTGGAATCGGTTGAAATTGTTTGGGGGGAGTGGGGTGGGCACGGTCTCACCTACTAAGACTCCCTTCTTTGGTAATTTTACTGGCATCTGGTGCTGTGTGCCTTGGCTAGTAATTTTAATAGCACTAGATTGACATGATGTTCGCTAATCGCTATGTGAACACAAAATGTTTGGAAAAATGGTTGTAAATGTTTTAAGAACTGCCGAGCCGAGGGTTCAGCTTGAACAGTTCGCTGTCCGCAGATCACGGCTTGGTCTTCCACGTTTTGGAGATATGGCAATAGTGAATTAGTGTATATTACATGTCGGTATATTACACCACTCAGTATAGTATATGTTACTGTGGAGCCCCCAGTATATTCGGTGTATCCTGCAGTAATATCTTGTATGTCTGGTATACTCTACAGATTGCATCTACTACAGAGAGTGAATACAGTCACTGAGGTGTAGACCACTATATAACTGCGTGCAGCAGAGCTGAGTGTGTATAGTTGTGTGTAGCAGAGCTGAGTGTATATAGCTGCAGGCGCAGAGCTGAGTGTATATACCTACATGTAGAAGAGCTGAGTGTATATACTTGCATGTAGTAGAGCTGAGTGAGTATAGCTGTGTGTAGTAGAGCTAAGTGTATATAGCTGCGTGTAGCAGAGCTGAGTGCATAAAGCTATGTGTAGCAGAGCTGTGTGCATATACTTGCATGTAGCAGAGCTGTGTGTATATAGCTATGTGTAGCAGAGCTTTGTGCGTATACCTGCGTATAGCAGAGCTGAGTGCATATTTCTCTCTCCCTCCCTCTCCCCTCATTGAAAACAATCGGAGAACATCGTGATCCCCTGCCATGACTATGACAGCTGCGGTGGGGGATTCCTTCACCCTGCAGGGATATGAGGCTGTTTCCATGTGAGAACGCCCCGCATCCACGGGTTTCCATTGTTTTCAATGGGGCCGGCTGTTGTGCTTCGACCGCCAGGGACCGTGACGTTTCTCGCGCTGGCGTAGCAATGCTTTGCTCTCCTTGGCGGCTGAAGCAACGGCGCCGCTACACTTAACATTACAACTATGACCTAGCCTGACACCTCAATCAACCAATCAAACTCAAATGTTATGATTTTACGGAGGTGGGGAGGATCTAACGGATTTAATGACACCAAACGTCCTGCAGAGGGGCCAAAGTGTGGTGCAAGAAATAGCCTGTAGGCTTATTTATATTAGATTTGCTGTGTGGGATAAAAAAGTATATTCCATTTACTGTACAAGTCATCACAGGTGGAACAACACCAGACTTGGGTTTCTTTCTGTTACTCCTTAAAAAAACAAAATGGGAAAAGTGATCAAAAAAAAAATTTTTTTCCCTCTTTTAGATTTTTTTTAATGTCCCTATAGGGGGACTTACTAAGATCTCAGGCAATCCTTCCTCTGCAATTGCATTGTGTATTGCTGATGGCATCACAATGGAACTACCCTCTCTTTGTTAACCTCCTACATGCCAGGATAATTGCAGCATGTAAGAAGTTAACAGCAGGGATCAGTATTCCTACCGATCCCCGCTGTTTCAGTGGAAGGACGGCTGTCAGTCACAGCTGACTCCCGCTGAAGATGATGTGGGCTCTGCTTCTAATATATATACACACACAGGGGCGTAACTATAGAGGGTGCAGGGGTTGTGGTTGCACCCGGGCCCAGGAGCCTTAGGGGGCCCATAAGGCCTCTCTTCTCCATATAGGGAGCCCAGTACTATGAATAAAGCATTATAGTTGGGGGCCCTGTTACAGGTTTTGCATTGGGGCCCAGAAGCTTCAAGTTATGTCTCTGTGCATCATGGTTTAGGTATGGGTATGGGTACAGATACAGATAGAGGGGGGGGGGGGGCTGCTCATCTTTTGCATCAGGGCCCCTGAGCCTTTACTTACGCCCCTGTGTATATATATATATATATATATATATATATATATATATACACACACATCCTGGGATGGGAAGGGGTTAATCTGCCCACCATCTTTATAGGTGTTCTTTATCTAGAAGAATTAGGGCTTGTTCTCATCAAGGTACTTTTACACGGTATGACCTGTTGAGCGCAGATGCCAGACAGGTCGTCCCAGCGATAATCGTTAGCACATAAGGTAAAAAAAAATGCATTTTCTATCAAATGATCTTGCCTCCATACACTCTTTCTTAGGGCTGTGCAGCCCCCCACTGGCATTGTGTACACAGCAGCCTCATGACTCATCAGTATTTAGACTTGATTAATGCATCCTGGACATCACACCTGCTCCCTCCTTCCACCCGCTTCCTCTTCTCTTTCCTCTTTCTTGTAGGCTTCACCTACTTGAGATCCTCTGTCTTGTTACTGTAAGGCATTTCTCGTACCTTTGGGAGCCTATATGCTGAACAAGTAAAGCTAAATTTATCTATTATTAATTATTGCTTCTATAAAAGATACCAGATCGGGCCGTAATGTCTACTCTGCAAAAATAGAATATTTGGGGACCAATTATTAAAAAAGTACAGTGTGTTCAAGAGAATGGATAGAACTAAAGCCTAGGAAGTACGTGTTCATTACAAAGTTTGCCTGAACTTTTGCCAAGTTTTAGACCTTTGGTGCCCTAGCAGTGGTGCTACCATGTTCACCTTTAGGGCCTTTTATACCGTCCGACGATTGGGTGCAAAAGCTTGTTTGTGTCTATTTAGCATAGAAATGTTCCATGGTCAACAGGGAGGTGTGCAGTTTACCAATGGCAGCTGCTTGGGGATGGACGGTTGTATTAAAGGGTTTGTACCAAGTTATGAAGTTATTCCTTCTCCACTCTATGATCGATGGGGGTCCAAATGATGGAAGCTCACCAATCCCAAGGATGGGGGTGCAGTGAATGAAGTGGTAATCTCTGGTGGTGTCATTCAAGTGAATGGAGCAGCGACAATGACGCATCTTCCACCCCATTCATTTGGGGACCAATCGGAGTCCTGTTCTCAGGATCGGTGGGGACCCCAATGGTCGGACCACCACTGATCGTAAATTTATCTTCGGCCCTGTGGATAGAGCATATCTTTACTGTGGATCATCATACGGAGTGTGAATGGCAGCGATCAGGCCTTGATCGACTTGCTTTGCCTATCGGTACTCACTAGAGCAGGCTGATCATCAGCACATCTAAGAAGACCCAAAGGTCCTTTTACATGGGCTGATTCTCAACCTGATATATCAAGCATCAATTGAAAAAGCATGTTGATCAGACGTCTTTTATATCAGCCTAATCGTTTGCACGGCGCAATAATTCGGCATCAAAGTGTTCGGGAAAACGTTTGTGCCTGATTATCGAGCCGTGTAAGAAGGACCTTTAGGCCCTGGTCACATGATGTAATTTCACTTTGGATTCCAGAATGGATTCTGTGTCTAATCTGTGCTATTTTAGGATCCTATTGAACGCTATGAAAATCCGCATAGCGGAAAAAAATTCTTACCTGTCAATTCTTGGCGCAGTTTCTGTGCGGAAACCACATCGCCAAGTCGCATGCGGATTTACTGCATTGACTAAAACTAAATCTGCTGTTGGTCCATATGAATTCTGCTGCAGACTAAAGTGTCAGATCCACGTCGGACCTAACTTTCACGATGGTTGCCTTTAAAACTCATAGAAAAAAATACAGTGAGTCCCATTGGGTTTCTCAGGTAAAATGGACTTTTTAAACCTTACGATCAGTAATCCACATCAATGCCAGTTTCTCACAGTGCCAGCTTTAGGTTAGATGGAACCCTATGCAGAATTGTTTTTGATGTCCCCGATCATAAAAATGATATATATTGCACTGACAGGCAGCATGTTTGTATTTTGCTTGTCAAGCAAGCTGCAAAATAGCAGCATACTTCCAGAGAACAGTTCAGTGAATAAATAATGTAGCAGAACCAAGATTATAACATAAATACAGCACCAGAACCAAGCTCATAACATAAATACAGCACCAGAACCAAGCTCATAACATAAATACAGCACCAGAGCCAAGCTCATAACATAAATACAACACCAGAACCAAGCTTATAACATAAATATAGCACCAGAGCCAAGCTCATAACATAAATACAGCACCAGAACCTACCTCATAACATAAATACAGCACCAGAACCAAGCTCATAACATAAATACAGCACCAGAACCAAGCTTATAACATAAATATAGCACCGGAACCAAGCTCATAACATAAATACAGCACCAGAACCTACCTCATAACATAAATACAGCACCAGAACCAAGCTCATAACATAAATACAACACCAGAACCAAACTCAATGCATAAATACAGATTGGTTAAGGTACCTTTTCATAAAAGCGAATTCCAGTGCTATAATTGTCCCATGTACATGCAGCCGCCGTCAAGGCACTGAGCAAGAAATTGTTCAATTGTGGGAGTCACTTGGTTTTTAGCAGAACCAAAAACCAAGCAACTGTTGGCCCGTCCAAACAGGAGCCACTCGATGTTTGAGCGACTCATCTTTAGTGTGAATAGAACGATCCCCGGCCACTCCACCTCCATTCACTTGAAGGACCATTGTTCCAGTGTAAAGCACAGTAGCGAAAGTCGCTGGGACAGCTAACAGGCACTAATGCATCTAACAGTCGCACCGTGTAAATACCTTTAGGGCTCTTCTACACGTGACGACTTGTCGGGGTAGAGTGAATGCAGATGGAGCAGCTCGGGGATCGCACCGTCCCGCTAACCTTCATTCACAGTACGCATGCAGTCGTTCATAAGTGAATGACTGCCTGCTTACACGACCAATCCGTGACATTCACTTTCCATGGAATTGATTGGCTATTAAAACCTAATGAGGTCCAGCTGACGTCTTTTCCTGCGTTTTGCGCAGTCTTTCACGCATCCCCTTGCGTATTTCCACACCTGCCATCGACTTCTATGGCAGTTTCGCTGTGTAAAATGCAGGAAAATAGAGCAGGACCCTTTTTTTTTGGCTCGTATATGAGAACAAAGCCCTTGAAATCAATGGGTTCTATTCTCTGTGTTTTGCGCGCACAGATTTTGCGTGTACAAACACGGCCGTTTGAAGAAGCCTTTCGTTTGATTCTTAATACAAGGTATTGGGATTGACAAATAGCATAGACGCCCTATTGTCTACTTGTCGGGGTAAGACAAGGCTTATCGTGTTTGTCTGTGTATTTTACCATCGTTCCACCAAAGCTTTCGAAGAAGTGATACGAATCCCACTTGATCCTTGGTTACAGTTTACAAGAAGAAGGAATGATGCAATCACCTGCGGCTCAAGCAGAAATTGAAAGGGTTAGTTGGCATCAAGAAGCAATAATAAAAGAAAGTTAAGGCGGACGGAGTTTAAGACCAACATTCTTGAAAGTTATTCAGTGAGCAAGCTCCATAGACAGGCACATGGTGAACCAGGGAGCCAGGGATTTCTATAAGTGCCACATTTAGAGTTGCGAAGAATTGGTTCTTCGGAAGATGAGGCAATTGGCCATTACGTCCAAGGGGTTTTCTTTTTTTTTTTTTGCTTCTTCTGATTCTACAATTGTAGGAAAATAGGTACAACTTGATAGATCTCTTTCTTGATGGAGCTATGTCATAGTAGATTTTGCTGAGACCCCTACAGATCCCAAGAACGGGGGGGAAGGGTCCAATGTCCTTCACTCCTTCTAACTACAGGTTCTCTGTACAAACCCACAGTGATTGGCAGACTGAATGGACCAGTGGTTGCACATGTGGTGCCACTCCATTCATTTTCATTGGAACTGTTGGAGAAAGCCAATTGCGTCTATTCAGCTATTTCCGACTACCCCATTGAGATGAATGGAGTGGCACTCCGCATATGCAACCGTCACAGTCAACTGAGACCTAGTGTCATCTTCCACTCTCACACTTATACCTGTGCATTCTGTCAGTACCTAGGAAGATACTTCTTCTTTATTATTCGAGTAGTCAGAAGAAACACCTCTTCTTCAAAAGCTCCACTTTTAATGGCACCAGCAGACATTCTGGCTTCACCCAATCTCTCACACCTTTCGGCATTGCATAAACACTGCAAACTCTCTAACGTACACCAACTCCAAACTTTTATACCCTAACCCGTAGCTCCACCCAGGAGTGGACCTATGAACGTCCATTTGTCCCCATGAATGTTCGCTTCTTCCCTCCAGTATGGTGACCAGTTATTTCAACCTTTGGCATGGTCACCATACTGGGGCCAAGACCTATCTACCTACACAGGGGACATCTAGAATCAGGCCAGTGCCTGTTATAAACATCATTAGGTAGTTCTAAACATGGTTAAACAGATTCGGGCTAGAAGACCTTCAAAAACTATGGCAAGTGGGGTTGGGGGGGATGTTCATTCATTTCTCTACAGATGGCCATTCATCTGAAATGTCTGCCCCGATGATTTTGCCTGGTGTGCCAGGAAATGGGCGCTAACTGCTTTGACCTCAATTTTTGTAAATATCTATTTAGAATTTTTTAAAGTCAAATCTTAGAACTTTACGTGGTGACCTTCCGACCTGCTAGAAGTTTCCATGGAAGGATTCTACTACTTCTTCAGGCCGGTCGTAGTTTGGAGACAGTCAGTAAAAGCTTTTCAAAGAAACTCTTCTTGAGGATCAATGCCGAACTTAGGAATAATGTGGCTCATATTCACCGCTAGACAGTTTGACACCATCAAGACTAATTTATTGAAGTCTCTAAATGACCAAGAATACAACATCTACTCGTGTAACTAATAATGAGCTCCGGAAGGGCCAACCTTTCACATAGCTTTAAATGCTTCCAGTGACAGATCAATATGTTTACAGCATTCGCGCTTATTCCCATGACGAAAATTTAATGAAGTTTCCAAGCGAAGAGTAATGTATGAAGGCTTCAAATACAGATTAGAACATTTGACTATTCGTACCGGACAAAATCCCTGAAGATCTACAAAAATGATTAAGCAACGAGATTTTGGAAATTAACTAGCTCGTGAAGAAGTTCTCAGACTTGACTGACTCAGATTTATACAATTATAGACGTCAACAGCTCCAAATTTGTCACGAAGTTGGTAAAAAAGTTTTTTGATTTCAAAAACATTAAAGGGGTTGTCCAGGATTAGGTCACCGGCACACTAGCTCTTTATTCATTCATGTGGTGGCCGATTAAGAATGGACTATCCATGGACAACATACGACCTCACGGTCTTTGACCCCTTCCCAATATGTGCCGTTCATGTATGGTGCAGCGGGCCAGTAGTTCCTGCATCACATCATATCTATATACAGTATACCAATACCAGGGAGCTCAGAAGCTGAGCTTATAGTAACCGGAGCAGCTCGGGTCCTGCTGCAACCACCGGGATGGAGGCTAGCTCCGATCAATGCTGACAGATGCATCTAGAGGGTTTGGAAAGGAAGAGGACTCCTTAAAACCATTGGCATTTCCACAATCCAATCATGGATGCTGATGAATACCATGGCCACCGGAGGTCAAATCATGACTTCTGGGTCTGCCATGTACGGCAACCTGTGAGGGTGATGGATGCTGATGATTACCATGGCCACCGGAGGTCAAATCATGACTTCTGGGTCTACCATGTACGGCAACCTGTGAGGGTCAGTGTCATCAGTAACAGGCTGTACTATTAGTTATGAACCTCACAATGTCTGATAATACACTGTACTACACAAGTAGTGCAGTGTATTTTCTAAGTGATCAAAGGATCTTCAAGCCCCCTTGTGGGACAAACAAATCTGGTAAAAAAAAGGACATCATAAAAAATATTTTACATGTAAACCCCACCCTCAAAAAAACAAAAAAAAACCTTTCAAAAATTGTCATTTTTCCAATAAAGCGCTATTTGTTATCAGAAAAACGCAAATTTGTAACGATCTGTACTCTAAAACTATTATGTTATTTAAGCCATATAGTGAACGCCATTAACAAAAAATAAAAAATGCCAAAATAGCTGATTTTCATCATCTTGCCTCACAAAAATGTACATAAAGTGAATAAAAAGTCACATGCCCCCCAAAATGGTAAAAATGAAAACACCCACCTACCCCGCAAGACTCAAGCCCTCATACAGCTCTGTAGATGGAATAAGATCTCACTCTCTGAATACGGTAATGAAAAAAAAAAGATGTCCGTTTTTTGCAGGCGCAACATGGATCATTTTTTAAACGCAAGCGTGCACCTAGCCTGAGATAAACATGGCAGCATTGTTACCAGAACAGTGCCACTCCTGTCCACAGGTTGTGTCTGGTATTGCAACTTCTCCCTTTAAATATCAATGAAGCTGAGCTGCATTGCCACACACGGCCCTTATACTGGTGTGACGCTGCTTCTGGAAGATGGCAGCCAGGTTTTTTTTCTAAATCTAATGCTTTTAAAGGGATGTTCCAGGAAAATGATAAACTATATTATGCATAGCCAAATCTGAGGGGAGGGGGTGGGGCATGAGACGTTCTAAAGCTACCAAGGATGGAAGTATTGCTCCGCCCCTTCAAGAACTACCCTAGGCGTAACACAGCGGGCATATTTACTATTGAAAACTTGAATGTGTTAATTAAAAGGGGCGTGGCCTAAGTAGCGCCACAAGTTTTGCCAAAGTGCGCCAAGCTTTAGGCACAATCTTTTTTAAACTACGTCAACTAAAGGCGGTCTAGACTTCTAGAAAACTGGCGCATTTTAAGACGGTGTAGTGTAAGGGTCCTTTTATATGGAGTGCGACATTTTTGCAAATGCGCAGTAAAATAGAGTGTGCTGCATAGTGTTCTGCGTGACCGAATTGCACACGTGAAATACACGCTTGTGACCGAACCAACTGAAACCATTGGGTTCGGTTTTATGCGTATTGTGCGCAGAAATGTTTTATGCGCAAATGCGAGTGCAAATACGCCCTCGTGAATCCGGCCTACTTGTAGAAGGGCCCTCAGTGTTGTCTGCAGCGTATATCATTCTTCATGTTCTAGATCCTCGTTAAATGTTACTTTTCTTCCCCTACAGAACATGTTCAAAGTACCAAGACATCTTGCACATTTGAGACACAGAAGATCAATTGTGGCGCCCCCTATCTCTATTCCAGAGAATCAGAGGACACCGTTTCCAAAAACTGTTGGCAAGGTAAGTCTTGGTTCTTATTCATCGATGGGCACCTACTCAACCATTTCCCCGTCTGTATGAGGTCCGGAAATTTCCTCTCTGCTCTCACTAGTTAGGGCAGAAGTTTGTGGCTCATGAAGAAGAGAAGGGGCCCCACAGCAAAGATCAAACTAGCCCCAATATGGGGTTTGCTGCTCAGGATAGAAGGGCCGTTTTGAGAGCCTTCGAATAAATTTCCCATCACCTATCTAGAAGTAAATCTAGCTTGGCCCCCAATCTCCACGGGCCCCAGAATAGCCATATGACCTATCTCTATGGCAGTGTTTCCCAACTGGGGTACCATGGCACCTGGTGAGCCATGGGAACCCACCATGGTGCCACAGCCAGGCCCTAACATTGGTTCTTACTGGTTTGGAAGATCTGATGAGAAGCTGTGAGACCCTTTAGCATTTCCAAAACACATACTGTTCCCCCAGGCAGTCACCCGGGTAGTACCAGGCACGGCCACAACCCTATATCTGATGGCATAACCCTATGTCTGATGGCCTATGCATTCACTAGATCAGTGGGTGTTCCTAAGTCAAATATTAAAGAGATTGTCAAGTTGTAAACTATTAATGGTCTATTCCTAAGACTCGCCATCATAGGAATCTACGCATTCAGTTGCCCCAGAACCCTGCCGATCAGCTGTTCATCAAAGCCACCAAGCTTGGGCACTGAGCTGGTTTCTGCAAGCAGCATACAGCTCCGTTACTATAGTGGCCAGGCTTGGTATTACAGACAAAGCCCCCATTGAAATGAATGGGAACTTGGCATGCAATACTCAGCCTGGCCACTACAGTAAGAACAGAGCTGTCTGCTGCTTGCAAAAATCAACTCAATGCATGAACGCACTTGCCTGGCAAACTGCCGATCGGTAGGAGTCCTGAGCGATAGACCCCTACTAATCTGTCCTGAGAAAAAAACAATCAATAGTTTCCAACTGGACAACCCCTTTAAAAAGGATTCTGCAGGATAAGAAAAACATGACTGCTTTCTTCTAAGAAAAGCGCCACCTCTGCCCACAGGTCACGTGTGATATTCCAACTCATTTTCCATCACTTCACTGGAGCTGAGCTGCAATACCAGACACAACCAACAGACGCTGTGGCGCTGTTTCTCAGAGTTTTTCAAAAACATCACATCTGCATAAAAATGCAAAACCTCCTTTAATTGGTCTGTGACATATAAGATTCCCAACGAACGATTAAAGACCCCATAGTCACCCGTCATCCTGGCTGCGTCGGTCCCTTCCACCGCCTAGACATGCTAATTCCCTTCTGTAATCCGGATGTTTGCTCTCGCTAATGACAAGGTCCAATTTCGGTACAGTAATTGCGGGGGATTCGTCGCCGTCCAGCCTTTCAATTAAACACTGTTTGGTCGCACGGTTGTAATTTAAGTCGCTCTAATTGACACCGCGATCATGGGAATGAATTGACTGGCGAGGCAAAGCTGTGTTGAGCCACTTAACGACTTGTCTATGGATTTCATTAACTAGCGGGGGCTCGGCGGCCCTCTTGGAGGACGCTCGGAGCTCTTATTTGACAAATCACATAGGGTAGGCAATCTTAAGGGATGACAATAAAATTAAAATGTTTAATACACTCCTGGCAGCTTCCGGCGTGGCGTCCAGATGGCACCGGTGACTAATGGCGGACGTTATTGATGTGCCTTTTCCTCCTGGCTGGCTCGCCAACACCAGCGAAGGGGATATTATATTCCATTTTTGTCCTGGTCCCCATCCATATGCTTCTCGTCCAATCTATTTGGAGAGCCGGAGCGGCAGAGTATGCGATTCGCCTTTAATTACAATGATGGGTGATTTGTCAGGCCGCCATTAACAATGATGGATATGTAGTGGTTTTCGATGACAAGCTAAAAGCTGTAAAGAAATTTACTTACTGCTGATTGCCGCCGTCCTTCCTTCATCCCGGGATGTTTTTTTTTTTTTTTTACTTCTTCCATGTCAAGTTCGAGCGCTCTGACAGAAAAGTAATATTCTAAAAGAGGGCAAATTGAACGGCTTGGCTAAATCTCTATCATTACACGTCAGATATGGTTTTTAAGAAATCAGGATTTTACAGGCTGCAGAAATCACTTATTGATGCTCCCACATCTGTAATTTTGACCCTGATGCTGGTGGTTTGGGTGGAGAACTCGCTTTTACTGAAGTCTATAATTCTGAGGTTTTTTCCCCCCTTGGCTTTATCTTTAACTCCTGTGTATGTGTGACTTCTGTGGGAGTGTTATCAGAGGTATTAACGTTACACGTAGGCAGTGCGGATGGCTTATACCGACAGGCTAAATAAACCAGCAAGTCCTTCCTTACTTCTCGCTCACTTACGATTTTTCTCATGATGTGATTATCTATCTATCTATCTATCTATCTATCTATCTATCTATCTATCTATCTCATATCTATCTATCTCCTATCTATCTATCTATCTATCTATCTATCTATCTATCTATCTATCGCATATCTATCTATCTATCTATCTATCTAATCTATCTCATATCTATCTATCTATCTATCTCATATCTATCTATCTATCTATCTATCTATCTATCTATCTATCTATCTATCTATCTATCTATCTATCTATCTATCTCCTATCTATCTCATATCTATCTATCTATCTCCTATCTATCTCATATCTATCTATCTCATATCTATGTATCTCATATCTATCTATCTATCTATCTCATATCTATCTATCTCCTATCTATCTATCTATCTATCTATCTATCTATCTATCTATCTATCTATCGCATATCTATCTATCTATCTATCTAATCTATCTCATATCTATCTATCTATCTCATATCTATCTATCTATCTCCTATCTATCTCATATCTATCTATCTATCTCCTATCTATCTCATATCTATCTATCTCATATCTATCTATCTCATATCTATCTATCTCATATCTATCTATCTATCTATCTATCTATCTATCTATCTATCTATCTATCGCATATCTATCTATCTATCGCATATCTATCTATCTCATATTTATCTATCTATCTATCGCATATCTATCTATCTATCTATCTATCTAATCTATCTCATATCTATCTATCTATCTATCTATCTATCTATCTATCTATCTATCTATCTATCTATCTCATATCTATCTATCTATCTCATATCTATCTCATATCTATCTATCTATCTATCTATCCCATATCTATCTATCTATCTATCTATCTATCTATCTATCTATCTATCTATCTATCTATCTATCGCATATCTATCGCATATCTATCTATCGCATATCTATCTATCGCATATCTATCTATCTATCTATCTATTGCATATCTATCTATCGCATATCTATCTATCGCATATCTATCTATCGCATATCTATCTATCTATCTATCGCATATCTATCTATCTATCGCATATCTATCTATCGCATATCTATCTATCGCATATCTATCTATCTATCGCATATCTATCTATCTATCTATCGCATATCTATCTATCGCATATCTATCGCATATCTATCTATCTCATATCTATCTATCTATCTATCTCATCTATCTGTCTCATATCTATCTATCTATTTCACATCTATCTCATATCTATCTGTCTCATATCTATCTATCTATCTATCTCATATCTATCTATCGCATATCTATCTATCTATCGCATATCTATCTATCTATCGCATATCTATCTATCCATTTCACATCTATCTCATATGTATCTCATATCTATCTATTTATCTATCTATCTTCCATCCATCCATCCATCCATCGTAGATAGACTATGCTAGTATAACCTAGTTACCTCCTGTATATAATTATATATTTACAGCTGGTATAAGTTATACATCCTGTGTATGGGTACAGGTACAGATGTAAGGTTTACGTGTAGGCTGTATGGTTTAGGTATAGGTACAGGTGTATATGGTTGCACGCTGTATACTTTAGGTATGGGTGTAGGTACAGGTGACTACAGACTGGATTGTTTAGGTATGAATACAGGTACAAATGGCTGCAGACTGTATAGTTTAGGTATGGATACAGATGACTGCAGGCTGTATGGTTTAGGTAAGGGTACTGGTACAGATGACTACAGGCAGTATGATTTAGGTAAGGGTACAGGTACAGATGACTGCAGGCTGTATGGTTTAGGTAAGGGTACAGGTACAGATGACTGCAGGCTGTATGGTTTAGGTAAGGGTACAGGTACAGATGACTGCAGGCTGTATGGTTTAGGTAAGGGTACAGGTACAGATGACTGCAGGCTGTATGATTTAGGTAAGGGTACAGGTACAGATGACTGCAGGCTGTATGGTTTAGGTAAGGGTACAGGTACAGATGACTGCAGGCTGTATGGTTTAGGTAAGGGTACAGGTACAGATGACTGCAGGCAGTATGATTTAGGTAACAGTACAGGTACAGATGACTGCAGGCTGCATGATTTAGGTAAGGGCACAGGTACAGATGACTGCAGGCTGCATGATTTAGGTAAGGGTACAGGTACAGATGACTGCAGGCTGTATGGTTTAGGTAAGGGTACAGGTACAGATGACTGCAGGCTGTATGATTTAGGTAAGGGTACAGTTACAGATGACTGCAGACTGTGTGGTTTAGGTATTTTGTCT